>NC_069509.1:174577314-174622314 GCF_027579735.1 Bombina bombina | reverse complement strand
TATAGGTCACATTAAAGGTGGAAAAAGTTCTGAAATGATTTATCTTTGTCTCATTTTTTTACATCACAGAAACCTGACATTTTAACAGGGGTGTGTAGACTTTTTATATCCACTGTGTATATATATATATATATATATATATATATATATATATATATATATATATATATATATATAGATATACGTGTGTGTGTGTATATATATATAGATAGATATATGTGTGGGTGTGTGTATATATATAGATAGATATACGTGTGTGTGTGTGTGTGTGTGTATATGTATATATATATATATATATATATATATATATATATATATATATATATATATATATATATATATATATATATAATCCAAATAAAGGTAGAAAATGTGGAAGTAGAAAAAGTAAATAGGATTCCCTAGCCAGCACTTCCCATATCGTTACAGTGTATTGGAACAAAGATGCCTCAGCAGAGGGGTACCACAATCGCAGCCAAAGCAAAGAATCAGAATGCACATTAGTAATACAAACTACATAAATTTATTAAATACGTTAGTCTACAACATATAAATATTCCCTTTATCCATAACACTATTAAAAAATACACAAACCTATGGCCATAGTAGAGAGAAAAAATATTAAGACGTCTGTAAGGTGCATATGTGTCTCTAAAAATAATCAAGATCATATCGTTATCAATGAAAAACCTCTACAGGGCATAATTCCTCTGTTGGAAAACAGACTTAAAACATTGAATAGATCTAAATGGTCAGATTGGTAGACTTATTATAAAGATATAATAAAATATTTACAAAAATGTGAGGGGTGTACTCACTTTTGTGAGATTGTGTATGTGTGTGTGTATATATATATATATATATATATATATATATATACACCGTAACTAACATTGAACGTAATTAGTGACAACATGCAAGTGCGATTTTGTTTACAAAACATTTTGAATGTGTGCAAAACATATATATTAACCAGTATTAAAGTGCAAAATAACAATTTTCTAGACATATGCTGATATAAGTTCTTTCATTTCAATTTATTATATAATCCTTTTAAGTATTTTGGTTTACTGTGGTTGCTTGAGTAGCACAAAATTTTATTATAGTTCTTAGGAGTGGTGTGTAATATATTACCTGTTCTAGTTAGGATGAGGTAGACCAACATTAGCGAAAATGAACGTTGCTAAACACGTATGACATAAGGTAACCGGAACCGGAAGTGACGTAACTTCCGAAACGAGGACACACGATATTAACAGAAGTAAGTCACAATGTTAGTATTGAACACTTAAAGATTGGGCAACAAAGAGGTGTATATTTATATAACAGTTAGAGAAAGCTCTAGGATGTTATTATAGTGTAATAAGACACTCATTGTTTATATCAGTTACACATATAAATGCTTGCCATAACGTACCGGAAGTGGGTGATTAACCTCCGGATTTCGTTTCACTATAGAAGCGGCAGTGTGGTACCGCGGAAGTATATGAATATGGTTAAATATTGTGATTGTTTGGTACACAATGGATAAGTGCATAATGTGGTATGCTATGATATTTTGAAAGTTTGTAATCAAGAAATTATTTTTTTAATATGTAAACACATACCGGAAGTGATCGATTAGAATACTTCCGGGTAACAATGGAGGAACCGGAAATGATGCAATGTTGGCGCCTTTTTCTAAACAGGGTGTGGGAGGTGATTGTGTATTGGTTTGCTTATTTAAGGTGCAGTGTTTGTGTACACTTTATGTTCTGAGGAAGGGGAGGTTTACTCCCCGAAACGTCAATAAATTTGACACCTTTTTTTGAAGAAATCCTTTGTGGTTGCTGTTATTTCTGAAGGTTGTGTATTTACACGGAACCTGCAGGTGGTTGACCCAGTGAGGGCGGATTCGCATTGAGAGAAATTTATATATATATGTATATGTATGTATGTGTGTATATATATATATATATATATATATATATATATATATATATATATATATATATATATATATATATATATATATATATATATATATATATATATATATATATATATATATATACATGTATATATGTGTGTGTATATATATTTATATATATAGATAGATATATAGATATACGTGTGTGTGTGTATATATATATATATATATATATATATTATATATACTGTGTGTATATATATATATATATATATATATATATATATATACATATACACAGTATATTTGAGAGTATTTTAGAGTAAAAGTGAAAATATATTTTATGAATGTCCTTTGTTACTAAATGTTATCCCCTTGTCATTTGCTTTTGCTAGAATAGTACAAATAATTTTCAGTACTGTAGAATTCCATTTATACCCTTTTGCCAGGCTTTTACTGTTAACATAAAATACCATATACATTCCTGATTGTTGTTGGACATCCTCATAATTTCTGTCAAAAATACCAACAGCCTTGAGATTGTGCAAAAAACTGCCAACTTTCAAAACAGTCGGTAAATCAAAGTTAACCAACAGGATTTATTTTCTTTTGCAAGATGTACCGAATCCACAGATTCATCCTAACTTGTGGGATATTGTCCTTCCTGACAGGAAGTAGCAAAGAGAGCACCACAGCAGAGCTGTCTATATAGCTCCCCCCTTAACTCCACCCCTCAGTCATTCTCTTTGCTGGCTCTAAGCAGGAAGAGTAAAGAGAAGAGGTGTTAAACTGTTAGTTTTATTTTATCTTCAATCAAGTGTTTGTTATTTTTAAATGGTACCGGTGTTGTACTATTTACTCTCAGGCAGGACATAGATTAAGATTTCTGCCTGGAGGATGATGTTAGCATTTGTAACTAAGGTCCACTGCTGTTCCCACATGAGCTGAGGAGTACAGGAAAACTTCAGTGTGAGGAACGGTTTCTTGCTATACAGCAATGAGGTATGTTCAGTCATTTTTTCTGCAGAGACTGTGTTAACTCAGAAAGGCTGACAGTATCCCCATTAGGGGAAGGGGAAGCAGTAATCCTAGTGTTATCAGAGGTTTTAACTAGCTTGCATAAAGGGTTAATTTTTTGTGGGCACTCAGTTTGTTATGTGAATTTGGGACAAACGTTTTTGTGTCTGGGAGTTACGTTTTCTGTTTTATGGGACATTTGCTTGAGGGTTCTTTGGGGTTATTTATAACCCACATGGCTTTCAGGCAGGGTTTGTTAGTTTTGTGTAGGCCCCAGCAACATCGAGTGAGGTGGGCGGAGCCTACATTTACAAGCAGCAAGCAACTTCTCCTGAGGTCCTGATAGTCTTCCGAGGGACTAATTGAAGCTTTAAACCGCATATTATCGCTTCCTAAGGGCAGGTAGGGCCACAGCAGAGCTGTGGCAAGGTGCTTTAGGGGGTTTTAACCGGTTTTAGACACTTATCAATCTGTTTTTTTCATTTGGGGGTCTATTGCTTTTTTACTTGTGGTGCAATCCTTCTAAAGCTTAGTGGGGTACACTGTTAAAATTTTTGAATTTTTGAAGCAATTTTAACCTGTTTTGCAGTTTGTGTATGCCTTTTTTCCTCTTAAAGGTACAGTACCGTTTTTGCAAATTGTGTTTTTTTCATTAAATAAAGTGTTTTCCAAGCTTGCTTGCTTCATTACTAGCCTGTTAAACATGTCTGACACTGGGGAAACTCATTGTTCAATTTGTTTAGAAGCCATTGTGGAACCCCCTCTAAGAATGTGTCCCAATTGTACTGATATGTCTATAAATTGCAAACAGCATATTTTGACTTATAAGAATTTGGCATTAAATGATTCTCAGACAGAAGTAAATCAGGTTTCGCCATCTAGTTCTCCCCAAGTGTCACAACCAGTTACGCCCGCACAAGCGACGCCAAGTACTTCTAGTGCGTCTAATTCTTTCACCTTGCAAGATATGGCTTCAGTTATGAATACTACCCTCACAGAGGTTTTATCTAAACTGCCAGGGTTGCAAGGGAAGTGCAGTAGCTCTGGGTTAAGAACAAATGCTGAGCCTTCTGACGCTTTAGTAGCCGTATGCGATATTCCCTCACAATGTTCTGAGGTAGGGATGAGGGATTTGCTGTCTGAGGGAGAGATTTCTGATTCAGGAAAGATGTTCCCTCAGACAGATTCAGATATGACAGCATTTAAATTTAAGCTAGAGCACCTCCGTTTATTGCTCAGAGAGGTTTTAGCTACTCTGGATGATTGTGACCCTATTGTAGTTCCAGAGAAATTGTGTAAAATGGACAAATATTTAGAGGTTCCTGTTTACACTGATGTTTTTCCGGTCCCTAAGAGGATTTCGGACATTGTTACTATGGAGTGGGATAGACCAGGTATTCCGTTCGCTCCCCCTCCTGTTTTTAAGAAAATGTTCCCCATTTCTGACACCATAAAGGACTCATGGCAGACGGTCCCTAAGGTGGAGGGAGCTATTTCTACTCTGGCTAAGCGTACAACTATACCTATTGAAGACAGTTGTGCTTTCATTGATCCTATGGATAAAAAGTTAGAGGGTTTCCTAAAGAAAATTTTTGTTCATCAGGGTTTTCTTCTTCAACCTATAGCGTGCATTGTTCCGGTAACCACTGCAGCTGCTTTTTGGTTTGAGGCTCTAGAAGAGGCTCTTCAGATGGAGACCCCACTAGATGATATTTTGGACAGAATTAAGGCCCTTAAGTTGGCTAATTCTTTTATTACAGACGCCGCTTTTCATCTTGCTAAGTTAGCGGCAAAGAATTCAGGTTTTGCCATTTTAGCGCGAAGAGCGTTATGGCTTAAGTCCTGGTCAGCTCATGTGTCATCTAAATCTAAGCTTTTGACCATCCCTTTCAAAGGTAAGACCCTATTCGGGCCTGCACTGAAAGAGATCATTTCAGACATCACTGGAGGGAAGGGTCATGCCCTCCCTCAAGATAAGTCAAGACAAGGACCAAACAAAATAATTTTCGTTCCTTTCGAAACTTCAAGGATGGTCCCGCTTCCTCTTCCCCTGCTGCAAAGCAAGAGGGGAACTTTGCTCAATCCAAGCCAACCTGGAGACCTAACCAGGCTTGGAACAAGGGTAAACAGGCCAAAAAGCCTGCTGCTGCCACTAAGACAGCATGAAGGGGTAGCCCCCGATCTGGGACTGGATCAAGTAGGGGGCAGACTTTCTCGCTTTGCTCAGGCTGGGCAAGAGATGTTCAGGACTCCTGGGCCGTAGAAATTGTAACCCAGGGGTATCTCCTATATTTCAAAGATTCTCCTCCAAGGGGGAGATTCCATCTTTCTCAATTGTCTGTAAACCAGACAAAAAGAGAGGCGTTCTTACGCTGTGTAGAAGACCTTTTTACCATGGGAGTGATCTGCCCAGTTCCGAAAACAGAACAGGGGCAAGGTTTCTACTCCAATCTGTTTGTGGTTCCCAAAAAAGAGGGAACCTTCAGACCAATTCTAGATCTCAAGATCCTAAAGCAATTCCTAAGAGTTCCATTGTTCAAGATGGAGAACATTCGGACTATTTTACCAATGATCCAGGAGGGTCAATATATGACTACCGTGGATCTAAAGGATGCGTATCTACACATTCCTATCCACAAAGATCATCACCAGTTCCTCAGGTTTGCCTTTCTGGACACGCATTATCAGTTTGTGGCTCTTCCCTTCGGGTTGGCCACGGCGCCAAGAATCTTCACAAAGGTGCTAGGGTCCCTTCTGGTGGTCCTAAGGCCGAGGGGCATAGCAGTGGCGCCTTATCTAGACGACATCTTAATTCAAGCGTCGACTTTCCAACTTGCCAAGTCTCACACGGACTTAGTGTTGGCCTTTCTAAGATCTCATGGGTGGAAGGTGAACGTGAAAAAGAGTTCTCTTATTCCTCTCACAAGAGTTCCATTCCTGGGAACTCTGATAGATTCGGTGGACATGAAAATATTTCTGACGGAGGTCAGGAAATCAAAGATTTTAACCACCTGCCGAGCTCTTCATTCCATTCCTCGGCCGTCAGTGGCTCAGTGTATGGAGGTAATCGGACTTATGGTAGCGGCAATGGACATAGTTCCGTTTGCTCGCTTGCATCTCAGACCACTGCAACTATGCATGCTCAAATAGTGGAATGGGGATTATGCAGATTTATCTCCTCAGATAAATCTGGATCAAGAGACCAGAGACTCTCTTCTTTGGTGGTTGTCACAGGATCGCCCGTCCAGGGGAATGTGTTTCCGCAGGCCAGCGTGGGTTATTGTGACGACGGACGCCAGCCTACTGGGCTAGGGTGCAGTCTGGAATTCCCTGAAAGCACAGGGTTTGTGGACTCGGGAGGAGGCCCTCCTACCGATAAATATTCTGGAATTAAGAGTGATATTCAATGCTCTTCAGGCATGGCCTCAGCTGGCTTCGGCCGGATTCATCAGGTTTCAGTCGGACAACATCACGACTGTAGCTTATATCAATCATCAGAGGGGAACAAGGAGTTCCTTGGCGATGATAGAAGTTTCCAGGATAATCTGATGGGCAGAGACTCACTCTTGCCATCTATCAGCGATCTATATCCCAGGGGTGGAGAACTGGGAGGCAGATTTTCTAAGTCTGAGTGAGTGCTATAGTAACCCCTTAGCTGTCTTTTCCTTGTAATTCCTTAAGATTTTCTAAGTCGTCAGACTTTTCATGCGGGGGAGTGGGAGCTCCATCCGGAGGTGTTTGCTCAACTGGTTCAGCTATGGGGCACACCAAAATTGGATCTGATGGCGTCTCCTCAGAACGCCAAACTTCCTCGTTACGGATCCAGGTCAAGGGATCCTCAGGCAGTACTGATAGATGCTCTAGCAGTACCCTGGTAGTTCAACCTGGCTTATGTGTTTCCACCATTCCCTCTCCTTCCACGTCTGATTGCCAGAATCAAACAGGAGAGAGCTTCGGTGATTTTGATAGCGCCTGCGTGGCCACGCAGGACTTGGTATGCAGACCTGGTGGACATGTCATCTCTGCCACCATGGACTCTGCCACTGAGACTGGACCTTTTGATTCAAGGTCCATTCAAGCATCCAAATCTAATTTCTCTGCAACTGGCTGCTTGGAGATTGAACGCTTGATTTTATCAAAGCGGGGTTTCTCTGAGTCGGTCATAGATACCTAGATTCAGGCTCGAAAGCCTGTCACCAGGAAGATCTATCATAAGATATGGCGTAAATGTCTTTTTTGGTGTGAATCCAAAGGCTACTCATGGAGTAAGATCAGGATTCCTAGGATTTTGTCTTTTCTCCAAGAAGGATTGGAGAAAGGATTGTCAGCTAGTTCCTTAAAGGGACAGATATCTGCTTTGTCTATTCTGTTGCACAAGCGTCTGGCAGATGTCCCAGACGTTCGGGCTTTTTGTCAGGCTTTAGTTAGAATTAAGCCTGTGTTTAAACCTGTTGCTCCGCAATGGAGTCTCAATTTAGTTCTTAAAGTTCTTCAGGGGGTTCCGTTTGAACCCATGCATTCCATAGATATTAAGCTTCTATCTTGGAAAGTTCTGTTTCTAGTTGCTATCTCTTCAGCTCGAAGAGTTTCTGAACTATCTGCATTACAATGTGACTCACTTTATCTTGTTTTCCATGCTGATAAGGTGGTTTTGCGTACCAAACTCTGTGTCCTAATCCTTCTGCTAAGAAGGACCGTCTGTTGCACAACTTGGACGTGGTTCGTGCCTTGAAGTTGTATTTGCAGGCAACCAAAGATTTTCGCCAATCATCTTCTTTGTTTGTTGTCTATGCTGGAAAGCGTAGAGGTCAAAAGGCTACGGCTACCTCTCTTTCCTTTTGGCTGAAAAGCATCATCCGTTTGGCTTATGAGACTGCTGGACAGCAGCCTCCTGAAAGAATTACAGCTCACTCCACTAGAGCGGTGGCTACCACATGGGCTTTTAAAAATTATGCTTCTGTTGAACAGATTTGTAAGGCTGCGACTTGGTCTTCACTTCATACCTTTTCCAAATTTTACAAATTTGATACGTTTGCTTCTTCGGAGGCTATTTTTGGGAGAAAGGTTTTGCAAGCAGTGGTGCCTTCCGTTTAGGTTCCTGTCTTGTCCCTCCCTTCATCCGTGTCCTAAAGCTTTGGTATTGGTATCCCACAAGTTAGGATGAATCCGTGGACTCGGTACATCTTGCAAAAGAAAACAGAATTTATGCTTACCTGATAAATTTCTTTCTTTTGCGATGTACTGAGTCCACGGCCCGCCCTGTCTATTCAAGACAGATAGTATTTTTTATGTAAACTTCAGTCACCTCTGCACCTTATAGTTTCTCTTTTTCTTCCTTGGCCTTCGGTCGAATAACTGGGGGGTGGAGTTAAGGGGGGAGCTATATAGACAGCTCTGCTGTGGTGCTCTCTTTGCTACTTCCTGTCAGGAAGGACAATATCCCACAAGTTAGGATGAATCCGTGGACTCGGTACATCGCAAAAGAAAGAAATCTATCAGGTAAGCATAAATTCTGTTTTCCTGTAAGCCTACTATTGTTTTTAACATCAATAAAACAAAAAATGCAGTGTAAGGGAAAGCGCCCCATAAATGGGACTTACGTATAAGTAATTAGGATTATTATAAAAGCATCGATTTTGACGGCAGGTAGAGCCATAGTCCAGAAAGTCTGCCCGATATTTCTTAAAGTATAAATTTATCTAGTTGGTAGGATAGCCTTATGCTTATCCAAGGCATTTGTAAAGTCTTAAAGCTTTCGATAATTACTCCTGAATATATTACCCTTCAGCTTGATATCATGACCCCTTGTTTTTGAATTTTTCTTTTTATTAAAAATACTCACAGACTCAACTTTAATAAGCCCCTTAAAGGGAAGGTAAAGTTACCTCTATGTCTATCAAGCATAGCATTATGGCTGAAAAATCAATATAAGTTTAATTAATCATTTTATATATGGTATGGTATATATCAAGTTTTTACCTTTAGAATGCATTTTCTTAACGTCCTCTAATTCAAGCCGTATATTATGTTTTTTCGCTCTTGATCACGTTTTTTTCAGCAATTGAAATTCAATCAATTGAAATTTTGGATGTTAGGGGGCCATCCCTCCGCGTCATCCGTCCCTTTACTCATCTGCACATGCGATATTGAATTTATTATCAGATTGATTACCACGTGCGCTCTCGTTTTGCACATGCGTATTACTTCCAAGTGAGGAATCCTTTCAATAACGATCTATGCAGCTGCTGTCTGTCTCGTATCAAATAGTAATGAATGGAGTAATGCAAGCAATGCAAGTTAGCACGTGTGCATTAGGAAATCTTAATCTGCGATTAGCGCATGGGCAGTGGTTCACAGCATCAGCGATTGGCGCATGCACATTTAGAGACTGCAGTGTGAATGTGCATTTTACAGACGCAGAAAGTGGGTGGTACTGCACAAAGATAAGAAGATGGAAGTAGGGCTTGAAAGGTGTCGTGAGCTAAGCGGGTAGGGATTTTTAAATATAATTTTTAATGAAAAATATAAAAGTAATAAAAAAAAACTTAGCAACTAGATTAGGGTCAAATGGATAGATGCTTGGTTGTGTTTGAATAGTGTAAAACTTAACCTTCACTTTCATATACTTGAAACTTGCTATCATATCGCCTCTTTCCCTTCTCTCCTCTAAGCTATACATATTTAGGTTGGTGAGCCACTCCTGGTACGTTTTATTTTTTAGACCATGTACCATTTAGTAGCCCTCCTTTGTACAGATTCCAGTTTGTTTATATCCTGCTGAAGATACAGCCTCCAGACTGCAAACAATTCTCAAGATGAGGCCTAACTAATGATCTATAAAGTGGCATAAGAACCTTACTATTTCTGCTGCAAATATCTCTGCCAATACACCAAAGCATTCTGCTGGCCTTACTCGCTGCAATACTATATGTTTACAAAATTTTAAATCATCTGAAATAATAATTTCCAAGTCCCGTTCCTCATTTGTCAGTAAAATTTATTAAATCTGTAATTAACGCTTGGATTTTTCTTCCCTAAATGCATAATTGTGCACTTTGCACAATCCTCTAATTTTTGTATATCACTTCTCATTTTGTTACCCGCCCTGGAATATCAACTCTATTACAAAATGTTTGTATCATCTGCAAACAGACATACTTTCTACTGTAGCCCTTTGCTGATATCTCTGATAAATATGTTACGCAAAACAGGCCCCAGAACCGACTCCTGAGGAACACTATTAGTAACTGCTCCCTCTGTGGAATGTACTCCATTTATTAAGACACTCTGAGCCAGATTACAAGTGAAGCGTTACTTAACACTCCCGCTCACATGCTAACTCCGCTAGAAGTAGTTTTTTATGCGCGTTGTGTAGCTCTCATATGACAAGTTTAAAGTTAAAACGTTTTTGCTTGCATGCTTACCAGATGCGCACAAAAAGCCGAACTTTCAGGTTGCATTTAGAGTTTGGCGATCGCTTTAACATATTACCTCATAGAAGTCAATGGAGCAAAAAATGGAGAGCAAAAAACTTACTACTTTGCGAGTAAGCCCAATTGCATTTTCTCAAGTACGCTAAACCGACATGAAAATATGAATATTTTACATTCCAATGTTCTTTACATATAATAATATGCTCTATATATTCATAAATACATATTTCTACATTTAATAGTGGTATTTTGGTACAATATATATCTATCCATTTATCTATATGAAAAGGCATTTGACTGAGAATTGCCCTTAGAAGAGCATTTAGCTCTTTTGCTGCCCATTTAAAAAAAAAAAAGAAATCCTATTCTAAAAAAAATAAAACCCACCTAAAAAATCATAACACTAAACCCCAAAGATAGTACTAACCAAAGTTGAATCTGGATCCTATGTGGCAGGGGCACTCCATCTTCATCCTAACGGTGCTCCATCACCATCCCGGTGGAGGTCCGTCTTCTTCTTCATCCCATATTCTTATCTTCAAATCTTCCATCGCCGACATCCACTTCATGTTGTCACCTACCGCAAAATGAATTTTGAATGCGAGGTACCCCCTTTCAAATTAAATCAGCGAATAGAAAAAGATTTTATTCTATTGACTGACTTGAATTTGAAAATCAGCCAGTAGGAATGCAATGGTACCTCGTATTCAAAATTCAGTGTGCGGCGGGTGACCTCAGGAACAGGATGCCAGTGACGCAATATCCAAAGATAAGAAGATGGATAAAGCTAGAAGTCCGCCACCGGGATGAAGATGGAGTGCCACTACGTAGGAAATTAATTAAACTTTGGTGAGTACCATCTTTGGGGTTTAGTTTCAGGATTTTATTGGGGTGTGGGGGTTTTTTTTTTAGAATAAGTTTGCCCTTCTAAGAGCAATGCTCAGCCAAATGTCGTGTTTCATGACAATTTTTAGAGTAGGTTTATTCTTAGATGGCCTTTTAAAGTTTAAGAATAGGTAAAACTGTGGTAGGTGTTTTAATTTTTTGCAATGTTAGCTTTTTTTTTGGGGGGGGGGGAGCTAACTTAGGGGGGTGTTATGTTAGGGGGTTTAGATGTTAGTGGGTATTTCCATCTTATGGGAGGAGACTCCACTGCTTCATTCATTACTTGTGGGGAAATAAGAACTGGCCACCAGGAGGAGGCAAAGACACCCCAGCCAAAGGCTTAAATACCTCTCCACTCCCCTCATCCCCCAGTCATTCTTTGCCTTTCGTCACAGGTGGTTGGCAGAGAAGTGTCGGAAGATTCTGAGTATTCTCTTATGGAGGGTAGTACTCTTTGAAATGGAGTTGGAGTTTTAAATAATCTTATCAGCCTTTCAATGAGAGCATGGATGAAAGTTAGAGTCTGGAGATGCAGGAGTGTGTTGTCTCTGCAAAACCATCCCGACTCATGTTAACAGCTCTTCTGCAATTAGCGTTGGACAATTTTCACTGCCTGCCTTTCTTCACTCAAGTCCATGTCAGAAGCACTACTAACCTGTCACACTTGAATGGCCGTGTTCCTGTTCCACGGCATAGATTCTGGTAAGATGGTTTCATTTATACACATATGATAACGCAAGAAGACAGGGTCACAGTGTGTCTCCTTTTATCTGTATGGAATCAAGGGTTAATATCCCTGGAAAGGGGATTATTGAACAATGGGGGATTTATGCATATCTTTATTGTGTTAATGCTATGTCATGTGTGAGATGAGGCTCTAGCAATGTGTGAACAGTCAGGTGAAGATCGACGTGGCCTGTTTTTGGCATGTTTTCTCTATAGTGCAAGGGCGGTCCTGCATGGCACTCCATGTGACCGGGTGTGGCCTCTTCAACTTCCTCTTTCCTGATCGCATTTGCGGAAGACAGTAACAGTTTCTCCATGGTCCGGGTCAATAGGAGGTGGTGAGTGCCCCGGCCATTGGTGTATAAAGGTGCCATGTAATCTAGCTCAGTCTGTATTAAAGGCGCAAGCTATGGAGGACTCTTTTATATGTTAGAGGATACTCATCTTTAATCAAAACTAATAGCTTTGTTTAATGTGTGTGCTCAACTGTGTGCCACATGCTTTGATAAGATTGCAATATTATTATTATTATCATTTATTTGTATAGCGCCGCCAAATTCCGTAGCGCTGGGTACAATGATAGGGGTAATCAATGACAAAGATTTGTGATACAATACAAAACATAACAAGACTAAACAAATCTAGCACAGGAGGAAGAGGGCCCTGCTCTGGGAGAGCTCACAGTCTATAGGTTTAGGGTGCAGAGACATAAGGTTGGGGTAGCTTGTTACATCGGTTGTATTTGCAGCAGTGAGTCAGGCAGTTCATGTACATGTATTAGCTTGGTTCGAATGCGGGATGGAGGAAAGATGGTAAGCCTCTCTGAATAGGTGGGTTTTCAAGGATCTTCTGAAGCTATACAAGGTTGGAGACAGTCTGATGGAGCGGGGTAGAGAGTTCCAAAGGACAGGAGCAGCACGTGCGAAGTCTTGGAGGCGGGAGTGGGATGTAGAGATAACAGGAGTGTAGAGACGTAGGTCAGAGGTTGATCGAAGAGGACGGGATGGGGAGTATTTCACGATGAGAGAGGAAATATAGTTGGCAGTTAGACTGTTGAGTGCTTTGTAGGTTAGGGCTAATACTTTAAATTGTATTCTGGAGTGTATGGGGAGCCAGTGTAGAGACTGGCAGAGCAGAGCAGCTGATGTAGATCGTCGACTTAGGTGGATGAGTCTAGCAGAAGCATTCATAATAGATTGGAGGGAGGAGAGGCAGTGTTTTGGAAGACCATTTAAGAGTAGATTGCAATAATCAATGCGTGACAGGATGAGGGAATGAATAAGCATTTTTGTATTATTTGAGTAAGGAAGGGACGAATTCTGGAAATGTTGCGTAGGTGTGAACGGCAGGATTTGGTAAGCGTTTGCATATGTGGGTTGAATGTGAGTTCTGAATCTAGTGTGACCCCAAGGGCAGCAGACCTGGGGTGAGGTGTTGAGAATAGAGTCTCCAACCATCAGAGAAATGTCAGGTGTCGGATGTCTCGAAGAGGGGGGAATAAGAAGCAGCTCAGTTTTGGACAGATTGAGTTGGAGGTAGTGTGAAGACATCCAAGAGACAATTGCAGAGAGGCAGTCAGAAATCTGGTTGAGTAAAGAGGGAGAGATATCAGGAGAGGAAAGATAGATTTGGGTATCATCAGCATATAGGTGGTACTGGAATCCAAGGAGGCTATACGTTTTCCAAGGCAGGATGTATAAAGAGAGAAAAGCAAGGGACCCAAGACAAAGCCTTGCGGTACTCCAACTGAGAGAGGCATAGGATCACAAGATATGTTGTTAAAGGAAACTGAAAACGAGCGGTTTGAAAGATATGATGCAAACCAGGAGAGGGCTGTGTCTCGGATGCCAAATGAATGTAGTATTTTTAGGAGGAGAGGATGGTCAACTGTGTCAAAAGCTGCGGACAGGTCAAGAAGAATCAGTAATGAGTAATGGACTTTTGCTTTGGCTGATAACAGGTCATTTGTTACTTTAGCAAGAGCGGTTTCTGTTGAGTGTTTACGGCGGAAACCAGATTGTAGTGGATCAAGTAAGGAGTTAGTTGTGAGAAATTGAGTTAGCCGATTATAGACTAGTCGTTCCAATAATTTTGAAGCAAAGGGAAGTAAGGAGACCGGTCGATAGTTAGAAGGCGTGGAGGGGTCAAGCAAGGGCTTTTTTAGGATTGGTATGATTGACGCATGCTTGAATGTGTCAGGAATGTGCCAGCAGTGAGGGATTGGTTAAAGAGATGAGTTAGGGTAGGGGTTAGTGAAGCAGAGAGAGGGGAATAAGTCGTGAAGGAATAGGGTCAAGTGGGCAGGTTGTGAGATGAGCCGAGGATAGGAGTGCAGAGACTTCTTCGTCTGTTACAGGAGGGAAATAGTATAGATTTTTGTTAATAGAAGGAGTGGGTAGGATCGCTGGGTTTGCGGGGTACGAGGAGCAGATCTCTTTTATAATGGTGTCAATTTTATTTTTGAAGTGATCAGCAAAGAATAAGATATTTAGTACTACTGAGCCGTTCACCTCTGAGGGTTCTACATCCCGCGAGGTGCGTTCCCAACTAATCCTCCCACATGAGGGGCCTCGTGGCTGCCAGATTTTGCTTCCCAGTTGCAAGAGGCGGTTTCTGCGGCCTTCAAGGCCCTGCCACGCCCTGTGAAGGGAAAGACATAGCCTTCCGTCCCAGGGGGTTATCTAATCCGTTGGATGTCTCTGAGAGATTATCCGATGCGGAGGATGCCTCCGACTCGTCAGAGAGCGCTTTCTCTCTGGGAGGGAATCAGCGTTTTCTAGACCTCCGGCTACAGAGGAGCAAGATTTCAAGTTTAAGATGGAGAATTTGTGCTTTTTACTGAAAGAAGTGCTTGCTACGTTGGAGGTTCCAGAGCCGAAGCTTCGGGAAGAACCTTCGATCCCTAAGCTAGATAGGGTTTACAGGGACAGGGTGGTTCCCCAGACCTTTCCAGATCCTGTGAAGATGGCTACGATTATTAAGAATGAGTGGGAGAAACTAGGCTCGTCCTTTTCTCCCTCTACTTCTTTTAAAAAGCTGTTCCCCGTTCCGGACTCTCAGCTTGAGCTATGGGGGCCATTCCTAAGATGGATGGAGCTATCTCCACGCTCGCTAAGTGTACGACTAAGTCCCTCAAGGATAGTTCGTCGTTCAAAGAGCCCATGGATAAGAAGTTGAAATCCATGTTGAGAAAGATGTTCCAACTCACAGGGTTTGTTTCCAGCCGCCAGCGGCGATTGCTGCAGTGGCTGGAATGTCTACCTATTGGTGTGACACACTGTCAGCTATGGTCGAGGTGGAGACTCCCCTCGAGGAGAAACAGGAAAAGATTAAGGCCTTAAGGGTAGCTAATTATTATATCTGTGATGCAAACATGCAGGTTATTCGCCTGAATGCCAAGACATCAGGTTTCTCTGTTCTAGCCCGCAGGGCTCTATGGTTAAAGTTGTGGTCTGCTGACATGACTTCCAAGTCTAGATTACTATCCCTTCCATTTCAGGGGAAAGTCCTTTTTTTCCAGGCCTGGACTCTATCATATCCACGGTTACGGAAGGCAAGAGTGCTTTCCTTCCGCAGGATAAAAAAAATAAGCCTAAGGGCACTTTTCATCCCTTTCATTCAGACAAGTCTCAACGCCAGCATTCTGCTGCGAAGACCGAGCAGTCCAAGGGATCTTGGAAGCCAGCTCAATCTTGGAACAAGTCCAAGCAGCGCAATAAGCCCGCCAAGACAAAGTCGGCATGAAGAGCCGGCCCCCGATCCATCACTGGATCACGTAGGGGGCAGACTATCTCTGTTCAGGCTTGGATGAAAGGCGTCCAGGATCGTTGGGTTCTGGAGGTTATCACCCAGGGTTACAGGATAGGGTTCAGGACTCATCCACCCAGGGGCAGATTCCTCCTGTCAAACCTATCCTCCAGACCAGAGAAAAGAGACACCTTTCTAGAATGTGCGAGGGATCTCTCATCTCTCGGACTAATCATTTCAGTACCTCTAGCAGAAATGGGTCTAGGGTATTATTCAAACCTTTTCGTGGTCCTAAAGAAGGAGGGCACGTTTTGCCCAATTCTGGACTAAAGTGCCTAAACAAGCTTCTGTCAGTCCCATCGTTCAAAATGGAGACGATGAGATCGATCCTGACCCTAGTTCAAGAGGGGCAATTTATGATGACAATAGTCTTGAAGGATGCCTACCTTCACATGCCAATCTACAAAAACCACGTTAGGTTCCTAAGATTCGCATTTCTGGACCAATACTTCCAGTTTGTGGGCCTACCATTCGGTCTGGCGACTGCCCCAAGAGTCTTTACGAAGGTTCTGGAGGCGCTGCTCACGGTAGCGAAAGCCAGAAGTATTGCGGTGGCTCCTTATCTGGATGATATTCTGGTCCAGGCTCCGTCCTACAGTCTCGCGGAGGACCACTCAAGGGCTCTTCTTCTGCTTCGATCCCATGGATGGAAGATAAACGAAGGAAAGAGTTCTCTGGTTCCCAGCAACAGGGTGGAGTTCCTGGGTACAATAATAGATTCCATATCTTTGAAGATATTCTTGACAGATCAGAGACTTACAAGATGGCGTCCAGCTATCTTGCCCTTTAGACCTCCTCAAGGCCATCTGTGGCCAGGTGTATGGAGGTGATTAGGCTCATGGTATCCAGCATAGATGTCATTCCATTCGCCAGGTTCCATCTCAGACCTCTTCAGTTATTCATGTTGAGACAATGGAACGCCGATCACTCACAGGGCAAGTGGGAAGTGGACTTTCTCAGCAGACAGTTGTTTCATCCGGGGGAATGGTCTCTCCAACCCAAGGTGTTTGCAGAGATCTGCAACAGATGGAGGACGCCGGAGATAGACCTCATGGCGTCCAGACTCAACTTCAAGCTACTCAGATACCGGTCACGGTCCAGGGACCCACAGGCAGAGCTGATAGATGCCTTAGTGGTGCCTTGGGAGTTCAACCTAATTTACATATTTCCACCATTGCCACTTCTTCCTTTGAGTGGTGGCCCGCATCAAACAGGAGCAAGCTTCGGCCATTCTGATTGCTCCGTTGTGGCCGCGGGAGGCCGTGGATCAATGTTGGTAACTGCAGAGATCTGCTTGTTCAGGGCCCCTTTCTACACCAAAATCTTGATTCTCTGAGGCTGACTGCCTGAAGATTGAACGCCTAGTCTTGGCTAAGAGATGTTTTTCTGAGAGAGTAATTGATACTCTCATCCAGGCCAGGAAGACTGTCACTCGTCGCATCTATCATAATGTGTGGATGACCTACTTATCCTGGTAAGAGGAACGTGGATATCCCTTGCACAAGGTTAGGGTATCCAGGGTTCTGGCCTTTCTCCAGGATGGACTGGCTAAGGGTTTTGGCGTTGTCGGTGCTGTTACACAAGAAGCTAGCGGAGCTTCCTGATATTCAGTCCTTTGTTCATGCTCTGTCTAGGATCAGAGCTGTCTTTAGAAATTCGGCTCCTCCTTGGAGCTTAAACTTGGTTCTTAAGGTTTTGCAGAGGGCTCCGTTTGAGGCTATGCATGCACTTGACATTAAGATTCTTTCCTGGAAGGTTCTATTTCTTCGGGCTATTGCTTTGGCTCGCAGGGTCTCTGAGTTAGCGGCCTTGCAGTCTGAGCCCCCTTACCTGGTTTTTCACACTGATACGGCTGTGCTTTGCGCTGGGATGGGATTTCTTCCCAAGGTGGTGTCAGATCGTAACATCAGTCAGGAGATAGTAGTTCCTTCCTTGTGTCCTAACCCTTCTTTGACTAAGGAAAGGTTGCTGCATAACTTGGATGTGGTTCGAGCCTTGAAGTTTTATCTTCAGGCCATGAAAGATTTCAGACAGACTTCATCCTTATTTGTGGTGTATTCAGGGAAGCGTAGGGGGCAGAAAGCCTCTTCCACTTCTCTGTCTTTTTGGTTGAGGAGCGTTCTCCGTTTGGCCTATGAGACAGCGGGACATAAGCCTCCTCAGAGGATTACGGCTCACTCTACTAGAGCTGTGGCCTCTTCTTGGGCCTTTAAGAACTAGGCCTCTGTGGAACAGATTTGTAAGGCGGCTACTTGGTCCTCCTTACATACTTTTACAAAGTTTTACAAATTGATGTTTTTGCTTCGGCGGAAGCTTATGTTTGGGAGAAAGGTTCTGCAGGCTGTGGTGCCCTCAGTATAGGTTCCGCCTCCTTTTACCCTCCCGCTTTTGTTCATTCAGTGTACTCTAGAGCTTGGGTATTTGTTCCCACAAGTAATGAATGAAGCAGTGGACTCTCCTCCCATTAAGATGGAAAACATAAATTATGCTTACCTGTTAATTTCATTTCCATCCTTGGGAGGAGAGTCTACTGCTCCCGCCCATTTGCTCCGGTGGGCGGACCTAAATTTAATATTATTCTTCTGGCACCATTTATACCCTGATGTTTCTCCTACTGTACCTTGTTCCCTTGGCAGAATAACTGGGGGATGAGGGGAGTGGGGGAGGTATTTAAGCCTTTGGCTGGGGTGTATTTGCCTCCTCCTGGTGGTCAGGTTCTTATGTCCCACAAGTAATGAATGAAGCAGTGGACTCTCCTCCCACAGAAAAATGAAATTATCAGGTAAGCATAATTTATGTTTTTGCAGTGGGGGTTGTGGTGGTTTTTATAGTGTAAAGGGGTAGTAATGTTTTAGGGGTTAATAGAGTAGTAGGGCAGTTTATGATGTAGGGGTGTGGCGGTTTAGCGGTTAATAGTGTAGAGGGCAGTTTGCGATGGGGTTTGTGGCAGTTTAGGGTTTAATAGTGTAAAGGGGTAGTAATGTTTTAGGGGTTAATAGTGTAGTTTAGTGCAACGGTTTTCTCCTGCCAAACTCTTTATGCAACCTGAAAGTTTGAGCATTAAATATGATTGCTTTCGAACAATCGCATTTACTTTTAACTTGTAATATGAGCACACATTGCCGACCATATAAAATATGGGGAGCATAAATTACTGCAAATTCTCGCAAAATAATTTGCTGTAATTAAAACAGCGCGCCACTTGTAACATGGATTAGAACATAAAGAACACTGCGATCTCGCAATCGCGTTTACGTTCCTCGTGCTCCACTCGTAATCTGGCCCTCTATCTTCACAATCTTTTGTGAAGACAGAACAAAAGAAATCATTGAGACCATCTGCAATTTGCTTATCTCCTCCTAATATTCTACCACCAATGGTTTTCAACCTTAGTTTTTCTTCTTTCACTGATATATCTAAAGAAGGTTTTGTCCCCATATTTTACTGACTGTGCTATCTTCTCTTGCGCATGAGCTTTAGCAAAGTTATAAAGTGAAACTAAACAGCAATTCTCAATGATTTTGTTTTACGCACTCTTTAAATTGTATTTTAGTAACATTCTTTCAGGGTAAGAAAATTTCTTTTTTAGACTGTACAGGATTTTTGTCCAACTATTCTTTGGCAAAATAATTTATATAAAAAATATATAGGCAATGCATATATTGCAAAATATGTACCCCTGAAATAAAGCAAGACACTGCTTAAAGGGACGTGAAACTGCAATAGGAAAACCCCTTTGCAAAGTTTAAACAATAGTGCAATAAGAAAATGCTCTACAACAGCGATTCCTAAACATTTATTGGCCAACACCACTTTAGTTCTATAAACTCACCATCAACACCCCATACCTTACTCCATAAAAACATTATTCAGAATAGCAAAGCACAACATCTAATGAAGAAATGAAATCCATCAGCAGAGGACTGTGTAAAGATACTCAAACATAACATGCCTTTGCTGTGTTTCCTGCTACTACACAAAATATTTAAAAGCTGTGCAGTTAATGTTAACAATACACACTGCTGTAAAGCACTGGTAAAACAAAGATTGCAAGCGTTCTGTACAAGTCACAGTCAGAGAGAGTGTAAATTGCTGATAAATCTGAACGATCATGAAAGAAAAAGCCTCAAAAGCAAAGAAAGAATGTTGTTGCGCTTTAGGCATCACATTACATTTGTTTTGCTTGAAGGGGGCCACTAGAGTCCCCTGTGGCAATTCCCCGGAGGCAGTACTGCCCACTTTGTAAACCACTGTTTAAACACATTACAGCGTTTTAGATTGCAGTTGTAAAGTCACAATTAAACTTTCATGGTTTAGACAGAGCATACAATTTTAAATACATTATGAAGTAGCAGTGTAATATTCTCCAATATTATCTATTAATATTATTTATTTTTCAGCTGTATAAAGCACACATTAATTGCATAAGTTAACATAATTAATATTCGCTAATTTTAGCTTAACTTTCGCTAACATTTTAGCTGCGTGGTAAGTAAAATCTGCTGGATGGTGCACCCACTGAAAGGGTCCTGCGGAGAATACTGGAGATATTCAGGTGATATTTTCTGGTCAGCTTTTTACAGCTATTCTGGATCACTTTCAAGTGCTTCAACATTTGGGTATCATGTCCCTTTAAACACAAACTCTGTGCTGTTGACAATAACTTTATCTTTATCTTTATTGGCTGTTGAAAAATATAGTGACCAACCAAATCACTTTTGCTTATTTTCACATCATAGCTTTTACAACAATAATTAACCTGTTACTTATTTGTAAGGCGTATTTGTTTTTTGTTAATTTCTTGGTTTGTTTGTTTTTCTAAATTGCTGTAAAAAACAGTAGACTTACATGGAAAAAAATCCTATATGCTTACTTTGATTTACTTCTGTTTTGGTGTAAGAGGTTGTCAGGTTTGTACCATCTCCGGACTGTTTGAATTTTTGACAGTAAAGTGGAGGAAAAATGGCATTGCCTTGGATCCTGATCGGATAATTACAATAGAGGAAGATAGAAAGGTACGATAGAATTTCACGTAAGTGCCTGTATTAGTATAGCAGTCATACAGGAGAGGCAGATCTCTGCAGGCGCTTTCAGACAAGCACTCACAGCCATACGATATGTTCTGATTGAAGGCAAAATAGTTCATTTGACACTTACCAGAATGGCAAAATAGTGTTTCACATCACTTACAATAGACACAAGTTACAGTACTATTACAGTGTAAAGCTGCAGTATTTCACTATAAATAACACTTACTGCAAATAACATGATTTATGGTTGTTACAAATTCATGTTAGTGGCTAGCGTGGAATAAATTAAAGGGGCTTTTTTTTTTGCATTTAAAATATATTTTACTCTCTAGTAGAACCATATTTGAAGAGGTATATAGTCTTCTGGGGTAGGTAGAATACCCCTTTATACACCACCCCTTCCTCCTTTGCCCCAGATGAAATGTTTATTGGTATAGATGAATTACAAAGGTTTGACCTCTCTTAGTACAGCACACTTGCCATTGACCGTTGTAGGGGATCCAAAATAGACACCCTTCTACACAAGATGTTTGTCTGTGGGGTTAATATAATGTTCCCCGCCCAGTTATCCTCACGTACACCGCTTGAAAGATCAATTGAAGCGTGCATGTTTGCATTTGAGTTTTTAATATAAACATTTTTGCAAAAATACTTCTAGTAAAAGTTATCACTGTTTTTCAGCAGCATATGCACATATACTGCGAGAGCTTGTATTCATGCTCAGAGAGCTAGTAGTAGTGTGTTTTTTGTGCCTGTGAAGACTGAATTTGTGTCATACAAGCCACTGTTGACTCTCTGAGAAGGTGTAGTGTTTGAATACTGGTGCCCAGGCCTTTAAAGCATATGTGCGTATGCGGCTTAAAAACAGTAACAACTTTTACTAGAAGCATTTTTGCTAACTGAAGTATATTGCAAAAATGCTTCTTCTTTAAAAATTGAAATGCACTCATGCACATTTCAACTTTTACCTATCTATCCCTTTAAGGGCTCTTCACTTTCCTTGTTATTTACAATGTGTTTCCTATCTTCTGCAACTGTTGCTAATCCAGATTGGTCCCTCCTGGTTCAGGTTTTTTGCACGTTATTTCTAGGGAAAAATTCTGAATGAGTTACATTTTGTAATACAAGATCTAAAGATAAAATGCACATTTCTGAGGAATTACTGTGGCCTAATAAGAAATCGTATTCATGTTCCTAGTTTTATATCGTGTTGCTTTTCTGAATCAGTAATACAGTTGTACGTAGCTATACCTAAAGTACATTCACGTATTTTCAAGTTGCCTAAATGTTCCAAGGTTCTTTTAAAGGATAGTTCTTCATTTAAAGACCCTATTGACAATAAGATAAGTTCTACACAGTCTATTTATATGCCAGAGTTTGTTGGGATCTGTGTGGTCACTGAAATTAATATTAAACTTTTAGAATTCATCGGGGCCTATTTATCATGTCCGCCACACATCGATAAATGCCAACAGCATACACTGTCGGACATTTATCATTGCACAAGCATTTCTAGTGAAATGCTTGTGCAAAGCCGCCCCCTGCACATTTGCGGCCAATCGGCCGCTAGCAGGGGATGTCAATCAGCGGATCACTGGCCGCCGCCTCAGAGGTGGCGGACAAGTTAAGGAGCAGCGGTCTTAAGACCACTGCTTATTAACTCCCGTTTCCGGTGAGCCTAAAGACTTACTCGGAAACAGGTGCATACGGAACATGATAAATCGGTCCCATAGTATACCATTTCTTTCATGTAATTGGCAAGAGTCCATGAGCTAGTGACGTATGGGATATACAATCCTACCAGGAGGGGCAACGTTTCCCAAACCTCAAAATGCCTATAAATACACCCCTCACCACACCCACAATTCAGTTTTACAAACTTTGCCTCCTATGGAGGTGGTGAAGTAAGTTTGTGCTAGATTTCTACGTTGATATGCGCTTCTCAGCATTTTTTGAAGCCTGGTTCCTCTCAGAGTGCAGTGAATGACAGAGGGATGTGAAGGGAGTATTACCTATTGAATACAATGGTCATCCTAATGGGGATCTATTTCATAGGTTCTCTGTTATCGGTCGTAGAGATTCATCTCCTACCTCCCTTTTCAGATCGACGATATACTCTTATATACCATTACCTCTACTGATTCTCGTTTCAGTACTGGTTTGGCTATCTGCTATATGTGGATGGGTGTCTTTTGGTAAGTATGTTTCTTTTACTTAAGACACTCTTAGCTATGGTTTGGCACTTTATATAAAGTTCTAAATATATGTATTGTACTTATATTTAAATATAGAAAAGCGGTAGTCCTGGAGAGTAGTTAAAACGTCTTTATTTCAAACTCAGATTAAAAACGAATGGCAATCACAAGTAAAAGCATAACAGGTGTGGCACTGTTTGGCTTACGCGTTTCGGCTGAGAGCCGTAGTCATAGCCTATAGTGCTGTGTGACACACCTCTCTAAATACTCATACCTAAAATCCTATTGGTTAAAAATTAGAACACACCTGTTGATTACATACTCTATACAAAGAGAACTAATATTAACAGTACCTCCTAAGCAATTAAACCTAGCGAATTTGACAAATACAACATTCACTTATACATGGAATAAACATGTTGCAGAATGAGAAATACACACCAAACCTCCAAAATTAGAAATAGTGCAATATACAATGTGCAAAATCTCAAAACATACATTGTGTACTATGTGTACCATATTAGCTATATATATTCTCATTCTAACAAAGAATATGAAGGGTCAAAAGTCAAAACATGTTATACACATAGAAAAGTCTAATACTGTTAAGGCGGACCCTAACCCTATAACATAATTATAGATCTTAATCGTAAGCAATAATATGGGTTAAAATTTCTAAGTACATGATTGTCCTAAGTAATCAAGGGTAAAGTATATATGGACAAATGAAATCAAATGCCTGAATAGCGCAAGAGATTACAGAGTCCTAAACAGATAAATATGACATGCATAGGAGTGGCTTACAGAGAGCTAAGGAGCCCAGACCAGTTACCACAAATTCATGATATCATACTTGGAGTTGAGCCCATTTGGAATACGAGTGCCCATTGTGAAAATCCAATGGGCTTCTCTCAACTCCAGCATGCGATCTATGGAACCTCCCCTTTTAGGTCTGTGAACCCTTTCTATAGCACTCCAAGAAAAGGAAGAAAGGTTCCCTCCATGGTAGACCCCGAAATGCTGGACTACAGGGGTACTCGATTTAACTGTAGTAAAAGAGGAAAGATGTTCCCTAATTCTGGTGTTTACATCTCTGGAGGTAAGACCTATGTATTGAATTTTACATGAGGAGCAGTTAAGTACATAAATCACATTATTACATGTGCAATTTAAGAGTGTTTTGATATTAAATGTTTTCCCTGTAACATAACTTGTAAATGTATTTCCAGTGCGTACAAAGTCACACGGTTTGCATTTTCTGTGGCCGCATTTATGCATGCCCTGATGTCTGATCCACGCACAAGCATCATTAGTCTTAGTGGGCAACATAGTTGGAGATAGCTGGGAGCCCAGTGTGGGACCTTTCCTGTATGCACACCTAACACCACTTTTAACCATTTCAATTAATTTATCATCTGCATTGAGGATTTTAAAGTGCTTGCGTATAATGGAACAAATGTCATTGTATTGTCCACTGTGAGTGGTGACAAACGTCACTCCATCAAAGGGCTTAGAATCATTTATTTGTCTATCTACCAGAAGACTATCTCTGGTTTTGGAGCTCACCAAATGTTTGGCCTTACGAATGGCTTTTTTTGGATATCTGCTTTGTTGAAGCCTAGATTCAAGGTCCCTGGCTAAAGTCTTGAAGTCGCTGTCATCTGAACAGTTTCTTTTTAATCTGATCATCTCCCCTTTAGCAATTGCTTCTGGGACATGTTTCGGATGGCAGCTAGTCCCGAATAGGACTGAATTCCCTGAGATGGGTTTCCTGTAGGAAACTGTTTTAACTCTGCCATCTGGGAGCCCTATAAGGGTAAGATCTAAAAAATTAGCACTTATGTCATTAAATTCAAATGTAAATTTGAGATTCATGTCATTTGAATTTAGGGTTGAACAGAATTCTACAGCTTGTTGTTGGGTTCCTGTCCATATGAAGATCAGATCGTCTATATATCTTCGATATGTAGATATATAGACACGGAAAGGGTTACTATCTCCAAAGATGTGGAAGAACTCCCAGAATCCTAGGAACAGATTAGCATAGGATGGGGCAAATTTTGCCCCCATCGCTGTTCCACACCTTTGGAGATAGTACACCCCCTCGAACACAAAAAAATTGTGTGTAAGGAGGAACACCACAACTTTCACAATGAAACAATTGAAATCTTCAGTGTAATTACCAAAGTTGTCTAAGAAAAAACAAATTGCCTTCAAACCTGTGTCATGTGGTATACAGGAGTAGAGTGAGACAGCATCCACAGTTAACCATCTGGATTGTGATGTCCAGACTACATTTTTCATTAACTGTAAAACATGTTTAGTATCTCGCAAATGCGAGGGTAATGAAATAACCATTGGCTGTAGGATGCTGTCCACCCACTCAGATAAATTACACAGCAGGGAATCAACCCCACTTACAATTGGGCGACCTTTAACTTCAAAGAGGGACTTATGGACCTTAGGAAAATGGTGGAAGGCAGGAATTTTAGGAAAATCAGGGACCAGGTATGCAAAGGTAGTTGGATCAATGAACCCTGATTCCACACCCTCATCCAAAAGATCCACAAGCTCCCTCCTGAAGACAGAGGTGGGGTCACCTTTAAGGATGGAATATTCCTCCCTATTATTAAGTTGCCTTAATGCTTCAGCAACATAAGTTTCACGGTCAAGAACAACAGTCATGCCTCCTTTATCGGCTTTTCTTATGGTGATACTGGAGTTATCTTTTAACTCTTTGACTGCCGCTCTTTCCCTGAAACCTAGGTTGCTTTTAGGTCGTTTCTTGGACTGTTTGAGAGCAATAAGATCTTGTTCAACCCTGTTGTGAAAGGTTTCTATAACATTACCCCTAACCTGTATGGGGTAAAAAGTAGATTTTCCCTTCATCAGGGGGCCTCTATTAAGAGTGCCTTGCGTGTTATGAATAGATTCTGACTGTAATTGTTGCAAAGAGACTACATCACATGTTTGTGAAAAGGAGAGAGACTCTTTATAAGTCGAAGTCCCCTGTTGTTCATTATCACTGGCTTCACTAGTTGATGAAAAATATTTTTTTAAAGTTATGTTTCTAGTAAATTTATTGAGATCCAATAAGGTTTTGAACACATCGAAGTCATTGGTAGGTGAAAAGTTGAGCCCCAGACTAAGTACTTTTAATTGATCAACAGTAAGCAATGTAGAAGACAAGTTGATAACATTACTATATGTAGCATCTATTTGTACTTTGTGATTGATTTGACTTGTCTCAGCTGGTATCTCTGCTGTGCCTGTGAGTTGTGATAAGATTGTGTTTTGGACTTCCTCCCTCCCCCTTTGTGTGAGATCTGGTCCTGGGGAAAAACCTGTTCCATAAGGCCTATATTTCCTGTTTGTGTGGCATTAACATGTAGACCTGGCTGGGATGCAGGTATGGGATACATAGAATAGTTAGAGTTCGTTTGGGGAGTTATATTATAGGGTGTCTCTACTATATGTGGTGGGGGAGTGATTATAGACCTCTGTGCAGGTAGTGAGTTGCTTTGTATCTCTCCTATACACTGATGTTCACTAGTATTAATACTGGTAGTTACACTTGATGTTTGAATGTTTGATATATCATCACTACCATCTGTACTATACTCAGTATCACTTCCAGAGAACGTTACATTTCTATTGTTATTCGTCTGTCTGTGTCTGTTCCTACGTCCCCTTCCTCTCCCCCCGAATCTGGGCTGATTTTGTCTAAATGTAGATCTTTGTTTTTTACTCCATATATACACTGTATTATTAAGATAATCATTCTTATCTCTCAAAAATTTAGTGTGTTTCCTCTCCATGATATTTGATCTGCTAGTAGCTAAAATACCTCTAAGGATGTTGTCAAATTTGGCAAAATCAGATACTGTGCTGCGCAAATTAAGTTCTGCCTGTAACTCTGCAATTTCTGACTTAATTTTATCAAGTTGCTTAACTTTGTATTGTAACATAAGAAGCATCAGATTAAGTGAGCAATTGGATAATACTTTGTTCCATTCTTCCACAAAGTCTTTATCATTACAGTCCACATCAAAGGTTGGAAATTTAAAAATACGTAGACCTCTGGGGATCATTTGTAATGATCGGTATTTCTCAATTGTCCAAATGTCCCACTGGAGTTTGGATTCCTTAATCAGCAGATCTTCCATCATGTCAAAGAGTGAGCTAAGTGCTAGTACACTTTTGTCCTCAGAAAATATCACTTCACTACTAGCAGTCCCTTCATATCTTGCTGAATAGGGCATCAAAGAGTAAAATTGCTGTATAGGAGGGTGTATAGAGGGTGATCCCCAGAGGTCTACGTATTTTTAAATTTCCAACCTTTGATGTGGACTGTAATGATAAAGACTTTGTGGAAGAATGGAACAAAGTATTATCCAATTGCTCACTTAATCTGATGCTTCTTATGTTACAATACAAAGTTAAGCAACTTGATAAAATTAAGTCAGAAATTGCAGAGTTACAGGCAGAACTTAATTTGCGCAGCACAGTATCTGATTTTGCCAAATTTGACAACATCCTTAGAGGTATTTTAGCTACTAGCAGATCAAATATCATGGAGAGGAAACACACTAAATTTTTGAGAGATAAGAATGATTATCTTAATAATACAGTGTATATATGGAGTAAAAAACAAAGATCTACATTTAGACAAAATCAGCCCAGATTCGGGGGGAGAGGAAGGGGACGTAGGAACAGACACAGACAGACGAATAACAATAGAAATGTAACGTTCTCTGGAAGTGATACTGAGTATAGTACAGATGGTAGTGATGATATATCAAACATTCAAACATCAAGTGTAACTACCAGTATTAATACTAGTGAACCTCAGTGTATAGGAGAGATACAAAGCAACTCACTACCTGCACAGAGGTCTATAATCACTCCCCCACCACATATAGTAGAGACACCCTATAATATAACTCCCCAAACGAACTCTAACTATTCTATGTATCCCATACCTGCATCCCAGCCAGGTCTACATGTTAATGCCACACAAACAGGAAATATAGGCCTTATGGAACAGGTTTTTCCCCAGGACCAGATCTCACACAAAGGGGGAGGGAGGAAGTCCAAAACACAATCTTATCACAACTCACAGGCACAGCAGAGATACCAGCTGAGACAAGTCAAATCAATCACAAAGTACAAATAGATGCTACATATAGTAATGTTATCAACTTGTCTTCTACATTGCTTACTGTTGATCAATTAAAAGTACTTAGTCTGGGGCTCAACTTTTCACCTACCAATGACTTCGATGTGTTCAAAACCTTATTGGATCTCAATAAATTTACTAGAAACATAACTTTAAAAAAATATTTTTCATCAACTAGTGAAGCCAGTGATAATGAACAACAGGGGACTTCAACTTATAAAGAGTCTCTCTCCTTTTCACAAACATGTGATGTAGTCTCTTTGCAACAATTACAGTCAGAATCTATTCATAACACGCTAGGCACTCTTAATAGAGGCCCCCTGATGAAGGGAAAATCTACTTTTTACCCCATACAGGTTAGGGGTAATGTTATAGAAACCTTTCACAACAGGGTTGAACAAGATCTTATTGCTCTCAAACAGTCCAAGAAACGACCTAAAAGCAACCTAGGTTTCAGGGAAAGAGCGGCAGTCAAAGAGTTAAAAGATAACTCCAGTATCACCATAAGAAAAGCCGATAAAGGAGGCATGACTGTTGTTCTTGACCGTGAAACTTATGTTGCTGAAGCATTAAGGCAACTTAATAATAGGGAGGAATATTCCATCCTTAAAGGTGACCCCACCTCTGTCTTCAGGAGGGAGCTTGTGGATCTTTTGGATGAGGGTGTGGAATCAGGGTTCATTGATCCAACTACCTTTGCATACCTGGTCCCTGATTTTCCTAAAATTCCTGCCTTCCACCATTTTCCTAAGGTCCATAAGTCCCTCTTTGAAGTTAAAGGTCGCCCAATTGTAAGTGGGGTTGATTCCCTGCTGTGTAATTTATCTGAGTGGGTGGACAGCATCCTACAGCCAATGGTTATTTCATTACCCTCGCATTTGCGAGATACTAAACATGTTTTACAGTTAATGAAAAATGTAGTCTGGACATCACAATCCAGATGGTTAACTGTGGATGCTGTCTCACTCTACTCCTGTATACCACATGACACAGGTTTGAAGGCAATTTGTTTTTTCTTAGACAACTTTGGTAATTACACTGAAGATTTCAATTGTTTCATTGTGAAAGTTGTGGGGTTCCTCCTTACACACAATTTTTTTGTGTTCGAGGGGGTGTACTATCTCCAAAGGTGTGGAACAGCGATGGGGGCAAAATTTGCCCCATCCTATGCTAATCTGTTCCTAGGATTCTGGGAGTTCTTCCACATCTTTGGAGATAGTAACCCTTTCCGTGTCTATATATCTACATATCGAAGATATATAGACGATCTGATCTTCATATGGACAGGAACCCAACAACAAGCTGTAGAATTCTGTTCAACCCTAAATTCAAATGACATGAATCTCAAATTTACATTTGAATTTAATGACATAAGTGCTAATTTTTTAGATCTTACCCTTATAGGGCTCCCAGATGGCAGAGTTAAAACAGTTTCCTACAGGAAACCCATCTCAGGGAATTCAGTCCTATTCGGGACTAGCTGCCATCCGAAACATGTCCCAGAAGCAATTGCTAAAGGGGAGATGATCAGATTAAAAAGAAACTGTTCAGATGACAGCGACTTCAAGACTTTAGCCAGGGACCTTGAATCTAGGCTTCAACAACGCAGATATCCAAAAAAAGCCATTCGTAAGGCCAAACATTTGGTGAGCTCCAAAACCAGAGATAGTCTTCTGGTAGATAGACAAATAAATGATTCTAAGCCCTTTGATGGAGTGACGTTTGTCACCACTCACAGTGGACAATACAATGACATTTGTTCCATTATACGCAAGCACTTTAAAATCCTCAATGCAGATGATAAATTAATTGAAATGGTTAAAAGTGGTGTTAGGTGTGCATACAGGAAAGGTCCCACACTGGGCTCCCAGCTATCTCCAACTATGTTGCCCACTAAGACTAATGATGCTTGTGCGTGGATCAGACATCAGGGCATGCATAAATGCGGCCACAGAAAATGCAAACCGTGTGACTTTGTACGCACTGGAAATACATTTACAAGTTATGTTACAGGGAAAACATTTAATATCAAAACACTCTTAAATTGCACATGTAATAATGTGATTTATGTACTTAACTGCTCCTCATGTAAAATTCAATACATAGGTCTTACCTCCAGAGATGTAAACACCAGAATTAGGGAACATCTTTCCTCTTTTACTACAGTTAAATCGAGTACCCCTGTAGTCCAGCATTTCGGGGTCTACCATGGAGGGAACCTTTCTTCCTTTTCTTGGAGTGCTATAGAAAGGGTTCACAGACCTAAAAGGGGAGGTTCCATAGATCGCATGCTGGAGTTGAGAGAAGCCCATTGGATTTTCACAATGGGCACTCGTATTCCAAATGGGCTCAACTCCAAGTATGATATCATGAATTTGTGGTAACTGGTCTGGGCTCCTTAGCTCTCTGTAAGCCACTCCTATGCATGTCATATTTATCTGTTTAGGACTCTGTAATCTCTTGCGCTATTCAGGCATTTGATTTCATTTGTCCATATATACTTTACCCTTGATTACTTAGGACAATCATGTACTTAGAAATTTTAACCCATATTATTGCTTACGATTAAGATCTATAATTATGTTATAGGGTTAGGGTCCGCCTTAACAGTATTAGACTTTTCTATGTGTATAACATGTTTTGACTTTTGACCCTTCATATTCTTTGTTAGAATGAGAATATATATAGCTAATATGGTACACATAGTACACAATGTATGTTTTGAGATTTTGCACATTGTATATTGCACTATTTCTAATTTTGGAGGTTTGGTGTGTATTTCTCATTCTGCAACATGTTTATTCCATGTATAAGTGAATGTTGTATTTGTCAAATTCGCTAGGTTTAATTGCTTAGGAGGTACTGTTAATATTAGTTCTCTTTGTATAGAGTATGTAATCAACAGGTGTGTTCTAATTTTTAACCAATAGGATTTTAGGTATGAGTATTTAGAGAGGTGTGTCACACAGCACTATAGGCTATGACTACGGCTCTCAGCCGAAACGCGTAAGCCAAACAGTGCCACACCTGTTATGCTTTTACTTGTGATTGCCATTCGTTTTTAATCTGAGTTTGAAATAAAGACGTTTTAACTATACTCTCCAGGACTACCGCTTTTCTATATTTCTACATTTTGCCAGTGTATCCTGGACTGTTAAGCTGTGGGGAGGTGTGTGCGTGCAGCAAATAGTTATTGGTGATTCTTCAGCATCGGTACTTTCCACGGATTGGTTACTGCTGATTGACGCTTTGATTAGCCAATAGGATCTAGCGCTCATCGAAGAGGAGAGACGCTGTACATCTGCAGACCCACGAGGACGCCAAGCAGCTGAGCCGGTGAAGAAACGAGCACTCGGAGATGGTATAAGGTACCCGTGCATCGTAGATCCCTAAGTGTCCGGTATAGTAAGCAGGCTTGGGCAACAGTGGGGGACTTATTTTGACCAATTCGCCTATGCAGTTACCTATAAAAGTTTCCTTAAGCTGTCATACAGTTTGGAATACACTGCACTATTAACTATTAGCTGACCTCAAGTGGTTTTTCACGCATTTGTTTTAGCACTACTGAGTTCTTTCTTTTGTATGTTTGTACTTATATTTGCCATGATTCAGGTTTCAGTATATTTCTTTTTCTTGCAGACTGTCAGTTTCATATCTGGGAAATACATTTTTAAAAAAAAATATATATATATATATATTTTTCTGTTTGTTGAGCGTCATACTTGGCGCCAAATATTTTCATTATTTTAAGACCCCATTCCTTCTGCCTCTGGTCTTTTTTTCTATGTCAGAAGGCTATGCTGTTTGCATTTTTTTCCCCCATTCCTGAAACTGTCATGTAAGGAAATTGATATTTTGCTTTTTATGTTGTTTTTTCTCTTACATTTGCAAGATGTCTCAAAACTGTTCCTTTATCAGAAAACACTGTTGGATTCCTGCTGACTGATATCAGTCCTACCAAAGCTAAGTTAATTTTAATGTTATGAATTTTTATCTTAAGCTGTGGTTTGTAATAAGTTATCATGATAAACTTTTACATGCAGAGAAAATGTTCATCAGTATTAATGCATTGTCTATTGCTATTCTTTTAACATCTAATGTACAAGATATACCTGGGAATTTATAAGAATATTTTTCTGATTCTGTTCTGAAGGCTTTGTCTGCCATCCCCCCTTCTAATAAAATGTAAAGGTCTTTTTTAAACTTCTCATTTAGTTGATGAATTTTCAAATGACCGACAACATACTGAATTATCCTTCTCTGATGAGGATTTATCTGATTCAGAAGATCCTTCATCAGATATTGACACTAACAAATCTACTTTTTTATTTTTAATGGAGTACATTCGTTCTTTGTTGAAAAAGTGTTGATTATATTGGATATTGAGGAGACTAGTCCTCTTAATTTTAAGGCTAGTTAACATTTAAATTCTGTTTATTAACCTCCTGTGGTTACTTCAGAGGGTTTTTTTCCAGTTCCTAATACTAGGGAATGGAATAGGCCTGGTACTTCTTTAATTCCTTCTTTAAGGTTTTAAAAATTGTATCCTTTGCCAGCAGTTAGTTTGGAGTTTTGGGAAAAGATCCCTAAAGTTAATGGGGCTATCTCTACTCTTACTAAACGTACTACTATTCCTATGGAAAATAGTATTTATTTTAAAGATCCTTCAGATGGGAAACTTGTATCTTATCTAAGGAAAATTAATTTATCTTCAGGTCCTTTTCTTAGGCCTGCAATTTCTTTGGCTGATGTTGCAGCTGTTTCCTCTTTTTTTGGTTGGAAACTTTAGCGCAACAAGTATCGTATTATGATTTGTTTAGCATTGTTATCTTGATTCAACATGCTAATAATTTCATTTGTGATGCCATTTTTTTGATATTATCAAAATTGAGGTTAAATCTTTGTCTTTACGCTATTTTAGCTAGAAGAACTTTGTGGCTTAAATCTTGGAATGCTGATTTGATTTCTAAATCCAGATTTCTATTTTCTTTCCTTCCAAGGTAATAAATTATTTGGTTCACAGTTGGATTCAATACGTTCAACTGTTAATGTGGGGAAGGGAGTTTTTTTTGCCTCAAGATTAAGTTCTAAGGGTAAATCTTAAGCTTATAATCATTTTTGATCTTAATAAGGAACAGAAACGTAATCATTCCCCAAGTAATATGTTTCTAATTGGAAGCTTTCTTCAAAATTGAATGAATTCATTCATTTAAGAGATCAAAGCCAGCCCCCAAATTCGCATGAAGGTGCGGCCCTTATTTCAGCTTAGCTGGGAGGGGGCAGGTTAAGATTTTTCTAAAGTTGTTTGGTTCAATTCGGTCCAAACTCCTTAGATTCAGAATATTGTTTCTCAGGGGTACAGAATAGGATTCAGAGTAAGACCGCCTGTGAGAAGTCTTTTTCTCTCTCACATATTCCAGCAATCCCAGTAAAGGCTCAGACTTTTCTGAAGTGTGTTTCAGACCTGGAGTTATCTGGGGTATTCATACCAGTTCCGTTTCAGGAACGGGGTCTGGGGTTTTATTCAGAACTATTCATTGTCCCAAAGATAGAAAATCTTTTGAATTGTCATGTAAGAATACCATCTTTTAGAATGGTGATTATAAGGTCTATTCTGCCTTTGTTCAACAAGGGCATTATTTGTCCACAATAGACTTACAGGATGCATATCTTCATATTCTGTTTCATTCAGATTATTTTCATTTTCTGAGATTCTCTTTTTTAGACAAGCACTACCATTACCAAGGTTCTCGGTTTTTCCTTTTTTGGACGATAACTTGGTACTTGCTCAGTCTTTTCGTTCTGCAGAATCTCATATGATTCAACTTCAAAGACATGGATGGAGGATCATTTTATCAAAAAGTTCCTTGATTCCTCAGACAAGGGTTACCTTTTTTAGTTTTCCAGATGGATTGTGTCAATGTCTTTGTCTCTAACAGACAAGAGACAATTTATTTTGGGTTCAGCTTGTCGGAACCTTCAGTCTCTATTATTTCCTTCAGTAGCTATATGCATGGAAGTTTTAGGTCTCATGACTGCAGCATAAGACTCGATTCCCTTTGCTCGTTTTCATATGAGACCTCTTCAGTTTTTTATGCTGAATTAATGGTGCAGGGATTATTCTAGGATATCACATTTAATATCCTTGAATCTCAATATTCAACTATCTCTGACTTGGTGGTTAGATCACCATCGTATAGTTCTACGAGTCTCTTTGGTTCATCCAACCTGGACCGTGATCACAACAGATGCAAGTCTTTTAGGTTGGGAAGCTGTTTGGGGATCTCTGACAGCACAAGGGGTTTGGAAATCTCAAGAGGCGAGATTACCAATCAATATTTTTGAACTCCATGCGATTCTCAGAGCTCTTCAGTTTTGGCTTCTATTGAAGAGAGAGCCGTTTATTGGTTTTCAGACAGACAATGTCACGACTGTGGCGTATGTCAATCATCAGGGTGGAACTCACAGTCCTCAGGCTATGAAAGAAGTATCTCGGATACTTGCTTGGGCGGAATCCAGCTCCTGTCTAATTTCTGCGGTCCATATCCCAGGAATTGACAATTGGGAAATGGATTATCTCAGTCGTCAGACCTTACATCCAGGAGAGTGGTCTCTTCACCTAGATGTGTTTTTTCAAATTGTTCAGATGTGGGGGCTTCCAGAAATAGATCTGATGGCATCTCATCTAAACAAGAAACTTCCCAGGTACCTATCCAGGTCCAGGGATCCTCAGGCGGAAACAGTGGATGCATTGACACTTCCTTGGAGTTATCAACCTGCCTATATTTTTCCGCCTCTAGTTCTTCTTCCAAGAGTGATTTTCAAAATCATCATGGAGCAATCGTTTGTGCTGCTGGTGGCTCCAGCTTGGCCGCACAGGTTTTGGTATGTGGATCTTGTTCGGATGTCCAGTTGCCAACCTTGGCCACTTCCATTAAGGCCAGACCTTATATCTCAAGGTTCGTTTTTTCATCAGGATCTCAAATCATTAAATTTGAAGGTATGGAAATTGAACGCTTAGTGCTTAGTCATAGAGGTTTCTCTGACTCCGTGATTAATACTATGTTGCAGGCTCGTAAATCTGTTTCTACAAAGATTTATTATCGAGTTTGGAAGACTTACATTTCATGGTGTTCTTCTCATAAATTCTCTTGGCATTCTTTTAGAATTCCTAGAATTTTTCAGTTTCTTTAGGATGGTTTGGATAACGGTTTGTCTGCAAGTTCCTTGAAAGGACAAATCTCTGCTCTTTCTGTCTTATTCCACAGAAACATTGCTAAACTCCCTGATATTCATTGTTTTGTTCAGGCTTTGGTTCGTATCAAGCATATCATTAAATCAATCTCTCCTCCTTGGAATCTTAATTTGGTTTTGAAGGCTTTTCAGACTCCTCTGTTTGAGCCTATGCATTCTTTGGTCATTAAATTGCTTTCTTGGAAAGTGTTGTTTCTTTTGGCCATCTCTTCTGCTAGAAGAGTTTCTAAATTATCTGCTCTTTCTTGTGAGTCTCCTTTTCTGATTTTTTCATCAGGATAAGGCGGTTTTGCGGATTTCATTTAAGTTCCTACCTAAAGTTGTGAATTCCAACAACATTAGTAGAGAAATTGTTGTCCCTTCTTTGTGTCCTAATCCTAAGAATTCTTTGGAAAGATCTTTACATTCTTTAGAAGTGGTAAGAGCTTTGAAATATTATGTTGAAGCTACTAAAGATTTCAGGAAGACTTCTAGTCTATTTGTTATCTTTTCTGGTTTTAGGAAAGGTCAGACGGCTTCTGCCATTTCTTTGGCATCTTGGTTAAAGCTTTTGATTCATCACGCTTATTTGGAGTCGGGTAAATCCCAGCCTCAGAGGGTTACGGCTCATTCTACTAGGTCAGTTTCCACTTCCTGGGCTTTTAAGAATGAAGCTTCAGTTGATTAGATTGGCAAAGCAGCAACTTGGTCTTCTTTGCATACATTTACTAAATTCTACCATTTTGATGTTTTTTCTTCTTCAGAAGCAGTTTCTGGTAGAAAAGTTCTTCAGGCAGCTGTTTCAGTTTGATTCTCCTGCTTATAATTTCAGTTTTTTTCTTTTTCATTATAAGATTAAAACTTATGATTTGGGTTGTGGATTAATTTTTTTCAGCGGAATTGGCTGTCTTTATTTTTATCCCTCCCTCTCTAGTGACTCTTGAGTGGAGTTCCACATCTAGGGTATTTGCTATCCCATACGTCACTAGCTCATGGACTCTTGCCAATTACATGAAAGAAAACATAATTTATGTAAGAATTTACCTGATAAATTAATTTCTTTCATATTAGCAAGAGTCCATGAGGTCCACCCTTTTTATGGTGGTTATGATTTTTTTGTATAAAGCACAATTATTCCAATACCTTTTGTTGATGCTTTTTACTCCTTTATCACCCCACTTCTTGGCTATTCGTTAAACTGAATTGTGGGTGTGGTGAGGGGTGTATTTATAGGCATTTTAAGGTTTGGGAAACTTTGCCCCTCCTGGTAGGATTGTATATCCCATACGTCACTAGCTCATGGACCCTTGACAATATGAAAGAAATGAATTTATCAGGTAAATTCTTACATAAATTATGTTTTTTATCAGATTTACAGTTTTAATTTTGATTGTGATACCCCTTTAAATAATGTGTGGAATGATTTGGTTAAAGACACATGAAACCCACAGTTTTTATTTAATGATTTAGATAGAGCTTGCATTTTTTAATTAATTTACTAATTTACTTATATTATCAATCTTGCTTAATTCTCTTGGTGTCCTTTATTGAAGGATCAGCAATACACTACTGGCAGCTAGCTGAACACACAAGTAAACTAATGATGAGGCATATATGCGCTGCCGCCAATCAGTAGCTAGCTCCCAGCTCCTGAGCCTACCTAGCTATACTTTTCAACAAAGGAAGCCAAGTGAATAACGCTAATTAGATAATAAAAGTATATTGAAAAGTTGTTTAAAATCACATGCTCTGGCATGCCCTGGTTCCGGTGGAGGTGGAGCTACACAGGTGCTGCTGAGCAGGTGTGCTGCACAGGTGCTGCACAGGTGTGGCTCAGGATTCAGCTCCAGTCCCATACACAGTGGCGGTGGTTTGTTCGCGCCCTACCCCAAGTCTTGGGGTAACAGTCTCGGATAGTCAAGGATTAACTGATCCGGAACCTTCTCCAGTGGTCTGTCATCCCACTGATGGTTGTCAGTTTTTAATTACCTGGACCCTCAACTTTTCCTGCTTTCTTGGTAGTAGCCATACGCTCTCTTACCTTATAGTGGAACATACTACCTTGCCTCTCCCTTGTTACCCCTGCTGATACTTTGGCTGTATGATTAAACAATCTCTCTCCCCCCTGCGTGCCAGCTGACCCCGCCGGACAAAATCTGCAATTCTCTTATTTCGACTTAAGCCTACCCGCTGCCCTGTGTGGGCTCAGCTGCTGAGTCGTACCCCGGCTCCTTTTTTGGTTCTCCTCCCTCCCTCCCTCCCCCACCGGTGCTGCGTGGGAGGGAGCTGGGTCCGGTGTAGGAGCTTTCTGTCTGGCTGGCTGCGGTGTTGGTCCGGTGCTGCTTTTCCCCTCCCACCGGTGCTGCGTGAGGGGAATTAGCTTTGATTACCTCCTGGAAGGACGAACAGGAAGCGGAGGAGCTGACTTCACTCTGGGACAAGCTTTTGTTGGAGACAGTACCTAACAACGGAGATGCGGACGGCTGGCATGCACATAGGGGGTGAGTTTTCTATGGTGATAATATATACCTGACTTACTTGCTGGCTGAATCATCTGATATAATCTTCCAGAGGGGACAAGCTGTGTAACCTGGAGAGAGCTAGGGATATCCTGAAAGGAAAGGATACTAAATAAGACTCTTTAAAAACTTACTGGGATCAAGTGCGGTCACTGACTGAGATTGTTAAAAGGATAATTTTTTTTACTTTCCTAAGATATCAAGGCCATACAGAAAATATGGACTGATTTAAGACTATTCAAGAGAGGATAAGAAAATAGTTGTCTTTTGCGAAGTTACAAAAAGTGAACATTTTTCACATGGCTAAAATGTGTAGTAATTCAACATATAGATGCAGCTAATTATTGATTCTTGATTGTAGCCTTTTTGTTCTTTTTTACTTTTTCTTTTTTCTTTTTTTTCTTCCTTCTTTCTCTTTTTTTCTCTCCTCTATTTTTTTTTTTTTTTTCTCTGAGGTTCCTGCTCCTTTCTTTTTTTTCAACATATATCACTGTGTCTTAACACTCAGATTATGGCATGAACACACTTTCTGCAAGCATTAGTTTTATTTAAATCTCAAGGTTTATAAAAGCAGTAAGAACAGTTTTTATAATATTGGCCTACGTTGGTAGCATAGCCCAGCAGAGATTTCTATAAAGAGTATAATAACCAACCCTTTTTTTTCAATTAAGTCTAGGACGTATATATAAACGGTTCCTGATTATAGGGTTTGAGATCCTTTTTTTGGAGGAGAGGGGAAAAGAGGAGAGGGAGAGGGATAAAGGGGCTCCTTACCCTTACAGCTATGCTATATATTTTAAAAACTAATTTACTGTGAATTTATATGTATAGCTGTCCTTTAGGTCTTTTTAGACCCTCCTGGTCCTACCTAATTTAACAGCCTAACAGACATTCTGTATTAGTGCCTGTGTAGGAAAGACAGGCTAAGAAAACTCCCTACTCTGTTAATTATATGCTGTGGGCTGCTCCTGTATGTTCTTATCCTTAACAACTAACAACTAATTTGACCTATTTAAACTCATGAATTATTAGCTTGTTCTATAAATAAGGTTGCTGATATTTTCTCAATTTATCCAATCTATCCATTTCTCTGGTATTGAATCCTAAGTTTTGTACTGTATCTATATATCTACATCTCAGAATTTAACTTTCTAAGTAGAAATTGCTGCTCTATATATGTCCTGGATGTTGAACTGAAACGATGTGTTCTGGGCTGTTGATTGATTTAAAGATATTGGCTGATTATCTGTTTATGCTTTATAAGAATTAATATCTGTGTTAAGTTTTGGCAAAACTGTTTTGATTTAGATAGTGGGTGTAGCAAGATAAAAAGGGGCTTAGGAGGAAGACATATAAAGGCAGAGAAACAGTTTATAAGACTATGACTTAAACAGTTAAAAAAAGCTGAAATAATTTCTGGGATTTGTTTGCATTAGCCTTTCTTTCTAGAGATTACCCCGTGAACAAGGGTATATCCCTCGCTATCTCTAGACAGCACTAGAGCTTTATTTAAAGTAGAGTAACTAGATTACTTTTACTGGCCCTATTGGCAATATCTTGCTGTGACCCTACTACTACTATTAGACCTGGTGGATCTGATGATATGTCTTTTACATATCTTTTCTCTGGTACTCGCATCCGTGGCCGGACCTCACTGCACAATTAACTAAGTATCACTAGCTTGTTCACTTTCCCCCTCCCCTCCCCCCTTTTCTCCCCTTTTTTTTTTTTTTTTTCTTCTCTCTCTCCCCCTCCCCACTCTTGGTCGTCACCTTCACACACCTATCCCCACATGTCAGCTTGGTAGCGTCTCTCGCTCTCAACTTAAACCCACAAACACCTCTGGTTTTTCACTAACTTTCACAAATTTTTGGCTCAACTTCTTTTTTCTTTTTCCTTTTTTTTTTTTTTTCCCCTTTTTCACAATTCTCTATTATTGGCACATGGATAAATTTTTTCACGTTTCACCTAGAATCCCTTCTCCGGCCATGGCAGCGAGGCAGAGAGATAGGAAAATGAAAGGTAATCAAGAGACAAACATGGACACGCAGTCAGTTCCACTAGTGGCGCAAGAACCTATTAATATGCAAAACCTTGTTGCTAATATATCTGAAGCACTCTCTCCCAAGTTTGAAGCTCTAAGAGCTGAAATTAAACAAGACTTCCTTTCTTTAACACAGGAAGTTCGCCAATTTTCCAATAGACTGCAGGAAGCCGAGCAAAGAGTCTCGGACCTGGAAGATCTAACAATAACGCATAGTTCCAATTTAGAATCTGTGAATACCAATTTACAAAAAATACAGAATAGGCTAGAAGATCTAGAGAATCGCTCTAGGAGAAACAATATAAGAATCATAGGACTCCCAGAAGAACAGCAATATGACAATCTTGTTGACTTTGTATCAGAAACTTTGTCTAAAATTCTAAAATTGCCACCCACTTCATATCCTATTCCAGTGGAGAGAGCGCACAGATTAGGCTCATTCCATGTAGGGAACAAAGCCAGAACTAAACCTAGACCTATTATAGCTAAATTGCTAAATTTCCAAGACAAACTTACCTTACTTCAGCACTATCGTAAACAACAGTCAGTTAAAGTCGGAGGTATCACAATCCTCTTGTTTCAGGACTTTTCTGCTGACACTGCTGCAAAAAGAAGGGAGCTCGCTCCCATCTGCACTAGGTTTATACAGAAAGGATTCCAGGCAACTATAATATTTCCATATAAACTGAAGGTTAAAGTTAATGAAGTTTTTCATTTTTTTGAGGAGGCTCACTTAGCTGAAAGCTTCTACAAAACACTGAATTCCCCGGTCAGATGATATTAGGTTTAAAACATGAAGGTCTCAGATAAAATACAATATGTTGAAATTCTTCTTTTTTTTTGCTCTCCACGTTAGGGGAGAGGGATGGCTGCTCAGATATGAGCCGCAGTTCTTAGATCCCTCCGGTGCGGAGAGGGCATATACTCATTTTGTATCAAAGGAAATGAAGAGGAATCTCTTATTTTTGCCTCTTAAAACTAAGGACCCCCTTCCCCCCCCCCTTTTTTTTTTTTTTTTTTTTTTATTGTTCTTCCCTCTGCCCCATATTCTCGGAAACATAAATGAGTACAGGCAGTGATAAATGCAAAATTGTGTCATGGAATGTGGGTGGTATATCTACCCCAATTAAGAGGAAGGCAATTCTTACCCAGCTTCGGAAAATCCGGACTGACATAGGTTTCATTCAAGAAACTCATTTATCTGCGGAAGAATCTTTGAAGCTTAGGTCAGCCTGGGTGAAGGAAATATATTTTGCACCTAGTGTTAAGAGGAAGAGAGGAGTAGCAGTATTAATTGGGGAAAAAATTGATTCAGAAGTAATACATTTTGAGGCTGACCCAGGGGGGAGATATGTTATGCTGAAAATAAAGATCTCTCAGAGGATGTACACACTGTGCAATACATATGGCCCTAATATACTCGACCCAGATTATTGGACCACTCTTCAATCTAAGCTTTTAGCTTACACGGAAGGGTGCCTGATTATGGGTGGAGATTTCAACATGGCACCACAAAGCCCAATTGACAGATTAAGGCGAGATGTTAAACAACTGAAACAAAAAAAGGATAATTTAGAATCTAAGCTACTTAAAAAAATTATGCAAAATTTATCCTTGCGAGATGTTTGGAGACATCAAAATCCCTCTAGCCAGAGCTTTACTTGCCTTTCGAAGGCGCATAAGACTCTTTCTAGAATTGATTTGTTTTTAATTGATGAACGTATGTTAATGAATGGGGTAAGATCAGACATTCTGTCAATTCTCCTCTCAGATCATGCACCAATTGTTTTGGAGTTCCAGTTTTCTCGCCCACGCCCCGCTCTATCGCGCTTCTTTTTTCCTTATTATTTAATGGCAGAGTTAAAATTTAAGAATTGGCTCGTAAATAAGTACAAGGAGTATGTACATTTTAACAAGGAATTTCTGAGTCAGCCTGAATTGTTTTGGGATACTGCGAAGGCAGTAATGAGAGGGGAAATATTGTCATATAGTATTGCCTTACAAAAGAAAATTAGACGCAGAGAAAGAGAATCATGCCAATGTCTGACCAATGCTTATAACCAATATCTTCTTGATAAAACTCCATTAAACTGGACGAGATATGTTAAAGCAAAAAATGAAAGGGATACTTTTATATTGTCACAAGAAACACAAAGAGAATTAAGAATGGAAGCCAAGCTATATAGATTTGGGAATAAGTCGGGTAAGATGTTAGCCAAATTAATTAAAAATGAGAAAAAACAACCTGTAATAGATAGTGTGCAAGATAAAGGGTTACAAATTTCAAACTCGGATGACATTCTAAACATATTTTTTGAGTACTATCAAGAGCTGTATTCATATAAAACAAGTGACTCACAGAAATCTTTAGATTTCTGGAGGGACCTCAAACACCCCACAATTACACTTGAAATGTCTAATAATTTAAATGCCCCCATCTCCATAGAGGAAATAGAAAAAACAATATCTGTGCTTTCGCTAAATAAGGCAGCAGGCCCAGATGGTCTCCCTAGTGAGTTTTACAAGATCTTGTCTAGTGAAGCTACCCCACACCTCTGCAATCTTTTCAATAGTTTTTTTGCAAATGGTAACTTGATTCCTTCTTCATTTTCTAGCTCATATACAACCTTAATTTTAAAAGGTGGAAAGGACCCGTCCTGCAAAGAATCTTATAGACCAATTGCTCTCCTAAATTCCGACTATAAAATTCTCACTGCGATTTTAGCACATAGACTCCAAGGGATCTTTTCAGAAATCATACACACTGATCAAGCAGGCTTTTTAAATAACCGTAATTCAGCTGCGAAAATAAGAGAAGCATTGCTTGTGGTAGAATATTTCGAGGCTACTTCTCACCAATACAGCGGGGGGGAGGGCCTACCTGATCTTGCCATTATCTCCATCGATGCTGAAAAAGCCTTTGACTCCGTATATTATGAACATATTAAAACATCATTAAGACAATTTGGTATTAGGGGGAATTTTTTTGAATTCGTTGGAAATCTCTATAATCAGCCATCTACAAAATTAATAGTAAATAATACCATCTCCCCTTCTATCTCTTTGGGTAGAGGAACAAGGCAGGGCTGCCCTCTCTCCCCGCTTTTATTTAATATTTCCATAGAGCCTCTGGCAATCAAAATTCGCCATCTTTTAGAAGGTATAAAAATTCGTAGCACTGAAATAAAAATCGGTCTATATGCAGACGACCTGCTGCTTTATTTGGCAAACACTAAATTGAATTTACCGAAACTTTTCCAGATACTGGAGCAATTTGGCTCATTCTCTGGCTATAAAGTCAACATGGCTAAGTCAGAGATATACTGGCTCAGGAAAAATAATACCTCCATCCTGAATACTCCTTTTCATCAAGTAACAGATTCCTTTAAATATCTAGGGATTCATATCCCGATAAAAATATCGGATCTATATGCTTTGAATATTCCCCCGGTAATAAAAACAATTAAGGAAAAACTTTTGACTTGGCAAAAACTCCCATTATCACTTTCTGGCAGGATAGCCCTCTTTAAAATGGTTCTCCTTCCAAAACTACTGTACATCCTTCAAAATACACCAATAATTCTCTTAGGAAAGGATATCCGATCGATTAACACCTCTCTTATTCAGTTCCTTTGGCAAAACAAAAGGTCAAAGATCTCTCTTATGAAGCTTTCGCTACCAAGAGAAAGTGGAGGTCTTGCTTTACCTGACATAAGGCTCTATAACCTTTCCTTCTTAGCACGAAATGTAGTGGATTGGATCTCGGTTAATAATTATGTACTGAACAATGATCTTGAGTCTAGTGTATGTCATCCATACTCTTTAGCAGCATTAATACATTTAGAACCTAAAGAAGTTCCAGCAGAAATTAAAAAACTTAAAACTATTTTCAATCCACTCAAAGCTTGGTATAAGATAACGTTTTCCTTATCAATTAATAATAGAGCTTCCTGTATCTTACCCATAATAGGCAACCCTACTTTTCAAGCAGGCTTAGACTCGGAAGTTTTCAGAAAATGGCACACGGCTGGACTAACAAAGGTACTTCAAATTATAGATAAAGAAAGGAAATGTATTAAATCATTCCAGAACTTAAAAATAGATTTTGATCTGTCTAATAAGGACTTTTTTGCATATTTGCAATTAAGGCATTTTGTCCAAGACTTGGTTAAAAAAGTGGGCTGGGAATGGGGACTGGGCACATTGGAGAACTGGCTAGCTTTGACAAGAAATGGTCATTTGTCAATTGCACCGTGTTATCATCTCCTGAGCATAAATAAAGGAGCCTCGATACGGGCAAACTTGGTCGCTTATTGGAATGAATTAATTCCACAAAACAATATTGAAATAAACACTATTCAATCGTCAATTAAGAAAATCTCGCAAGTAACACTATCTGCAACCTGGAGAGAGGCGCACGTCAAACTCCTGCATGGGGCATACTTTACCCCAAAGAGAGGGTTCAAGTGTGCCAACATGGGATTTTGTAAATGTCCAAAATGTTCACTTCAGGCAGCTGACCTAATCCACATGTTTTGGCACTGTCCAAAGATTAAAAACCTATGGGCCAGGGTCGAATACTGGTTCAAGAATGTACTCAAAATAGCTAATCTTTCACTCACATTGTATCAGATAATATTTTGTCTTAAAGAATCTGGTAGGCAGAGCGATGAGAAAGTGGTAATCTCTGGCATTCTTGCTACTAGATATTTAATTTGCAAAAAGTGGAAAAGCTGCACAATTCCAAGTATCTCCGAGATAAAAAACTGCATGAAAAAGCAATGTATTTTAGATCAAAGAAATGCAGACATAAATAATGAGCAAGACATTAAAAGATTTTTTGATAAATGGGCGTTTTTTTTGAGAATTTTTCCCGAATCTGAAATGAACCATATAATCTTTCCTTTCAGGAACACAGAAATTGTTTTATTAGGAAACTGGTAAAAATTAAAAGAGAGCTAGTATCTAAGCTGATTTCTTTCTCTTTCCCCACCCCCCCTTTTCTTTTAGGTTTTTTTTTTTT